>NC_088875.1:42034923-42042423 GCF_032884065.1 Artemia franciscana
GTTGACCATTTGATAAGCTACGCCGGATGATGCTTAAGTGACTCCTGCAGCTAAACATTTGAGACGACACATCGACTTCTCTTTCTGTTTTGATTTTGAGTAGAAATGTGACTACTAAATCGAATGGGGGGGGGGGTTAAGGGTTTTGCTGTAAATGTACTAATTGAAAGGTTTTAATTTCTACCAAACAAGTTGTTCAATTTGTTCTGCCGTCTACCAAAAAATTTGGTCTACCAAACCAGTTGCACAAGTTGTTTATTTTGATTCAAGTAATTGTTTCTTATTTCTTTTGAGAAGATTTGATAGACAACGCTTAAGGAAGTTGCTGCTGCCCGTCTAAGACCGGTGGGGGATCAAAGGAGGTTCTTTCCTCCCGCCTGAAAAATTTGGGACGAAAGCTATTTTTTTGTAATTGGTTTTTAATAGTTGAGCTTTTAATAATTTATTAATTATTAAGACTGTTTCTTTTTTCAACACTTTTGAAGCAAGGTTTTAGTTACACTGTGTGGTCTCTGTTAGATTTTGCTAATAACACATACCGCCAAAAAGTATTTCGTTAAATTTAGGTTTATCAAGAGAATCTGTCCGTATTACCACAAACGCCAATTGGGAGGCCCAAATATTCATTTCGTAATAGCAAGGAGGGGAAATTTAAAATCATAGTCTCTTTACGCTGTCGAAGTGATATTTCAGGATTTTGCTGTCACAACGGGGCTGAAAAGCTAAATATTTACTTCTTTTTACTGTCAAAAATTTGTTTTCGAGTCTTACCGTGCCACTATTACTATACTTGTCTGTTTTGGTTTTTTAGGGTTGCATTTCTGTGAAGCAGGGGGGTTTTTACAACATTGTTGTTTTTTCTGTGATTTGTATAACAAATGTATGAGAACTACAAAAATTGTTAATTTAAGTTTTGGATTTTGGTGAGCAAATGGTGGCCACTTCACTCCCTATTTTCATCTAATTAAAGCTCCGCATTATATGACATATCACCTCTTCTGTTCATCCTAAAAAATTGAAATAAAGGCAAAACTCTTTAGAACTTTAATTAAGGTTCGCATAAGTATATATTTAAAACTAAGTATATGAGTCGAAAAACTCCTTCAAAGGTCGGAGGAATCATTTAGGAGGAATAGATTTTCAAAAAATTGTTTGTAAAAGAAGGCAAATAATTATGTGTTTATTTTTTTATCTAGCTGGTATAGATGGGTCTTTGAATTCTCAGTTTGAATCACTGGAATGGCATCGATTGCCTTTTAAAATTTTTACTAATAAAATATTGACAGAAAATGGAAATTCAGGCAACTTGAGTTAACTACGGAAAGTGAATACAACTACAATATTACTTCAGAATTTCACACCCTCTCAATACCAACCAATCACAAAATATAGTTACGTTTTGTATAGGGGTTGCATATATTTGTCCACAAAATTGTCTAAACTGCTATATATACCGCTAAGGATTTTTCTACTTATTCTGATACATCCCGTCCAATCACATTTTCATGATTAGTTGTTTACAAATCAAAATTTTTATACGACAATTCTCTTACTCTTAAGTTTAATTCTTAAGTTTAATGTTTAATTCTCTTAAGTTTTAGTGTCACTCCTTACTTTCAGTAACAAAAACTTGTTTTTTTCTTATTTAATTTCTGAACGTTTTTGAATGAATGCATGTTTTGATTTTGGCTCTCCGCAGATGAATAATCAAAACGAAATTGTCATATTAGTTCTTTGGCTAAATGGCTTTCTCATAGTTTTGATCCAATGATTTTGAGAAACAAAGGAGCGTGGAAGCCGGCCTAGTTGCCCTCCGATTTTTTGGCTACTTAGAAAGCCAACTAGAAATTTTAACTTTTTACGAATGTTTTATTAGTAAAAGATATACGTAACTTATAAATTAGCTTACGTAACAAACTTCTGTATTCTTATGTTTTTATTACGTATATGAGGGGGTTCACCCCCTCGTCAATACCTCGCTCTTTAGACTAAAGCTTAAATTTTGTCCGAATTTCTTAAGAATGACTTCTGAATCAAAAATCCGTAGAATAAATAGTTGAAATTACTATAAATACTTTAGCGTAAAGAGCAAGGTATTAGGAGGAGGTGAGCCCATCATATGCGCAATAATTTCTGTTCATTTTAAATTTTAATGCTGCTCCTTACTTTCAGTTGAAAAAACGTTTAATTTTGTTTTTCATTTTTATTAAAATAGTGCTGGAAAATCATGCGCTCTCTTCATGGAAATTTTCTTCCCTATGATAAATTCCTCCAATGAAAGTTCACCCAAAATATCCCCCTCTTTTCAACACCCCCCCCAACCAAAAAACCCCCATGAAAACGTCTGTACACTTCCAAATAATTATTACTATATGTAAGCACTGGTCAAAGCTTGTAAGTTGTATCCCTCCCACGGGGACTGTGGGAGAGGAAGTCGTCCCTAAGCGACTTATTAACGACCAAAGGAGCGCCTAGGTGCCCTCAAATGTTTTTGGTCACTTCAAAAGGGCACTAGAAGTTTTCATTTCCGTTGGAATGAGTCCTCTCGCAAGACGGCCTCTCAGTCGACGGCCAAACTACCATCTTCAAAGATACCAGAGTAGGAAGACTCTACACCATTCACCCCAATCCAAATGGATGTTTCTTACTCCACCTGATTTTGGTGAATGTACCTGGTCTGACATCCTTTGAGTATTTGAGAACTGTAAACAGTACTGTACATGACACTTATCGTAGTGCATGCCAAGCTCTGAATTTATTGAAGAATGGCCAGCAGTGGGATAACTGCATCAATGACGCGTGCGAAACGTCAAATCCAAGTCAAATTCGTGCATTGTTTGGAATCATACTAACAACTTGCTCTCCTTCAGCTCCTACAGAGTTATGGGAGAAATATATATCGAAAATGGCCAAGGATATACTTGAAAACGGTTAGAGATGTCAGATATGACTTTTGATTTTACATCAGAAATTTATAACTACACTTTATTTATTATTGAAGATTTGTGCTTATGTATGGCAAACAAACCTCTTCAGGATTTGGGAATGCCTTCACCTAACCGTATCGCTGCTGTTTCGACATGTGTAGAATTGGATCGTGAACAAAGTTACAACACGAATGATCTATTGTCGTATGTACAAAATAATATTTCTAAGTTAACGTCTGAGCAAAAAGACTTTTTTGATACGATAATGCATTGTGTCGATAACAACGTTGGAGAAATCTTCTTTTAGGATGCACCAGGTAGTACTGGTAAAACGTTTGTGATAAAATTGATTCTGGCATCAATTCGATCAAAAATGACATAGCGTTGGCAATTGCGTCGTCCCGAATAGCCACAACGTTGCTGCCTGGTGGAAGAACTGCTCATTCCGCTTTGAAATTGCCTCTGAATTTGCATTCTACAGAAACTCCTACGTGCAAAATTTCCAAATCATCTGGGATGGGTAAAGTATTGCAGCAATGCAAACTTATTATTTGGGACGAGTGCACAATGGCACACAAAAATCGCCCAGGACTCTGGAGAAATCATTGCGAGACTTTCCAGGAAATTCGAAACCCTTTGGCAGCACATTAATATTGCTTACGGGAGATTCCCGGCAAATATTACCTATAATACCTAGATCAACCCCTGCAGACGAAAAGAATGCTTGCCTGAAAAATTCTTATTTATTGGCACACGTAAAGACATTAGAATTATCTATAAATGTGCAAGTCCGATTGAAAAACGATGACTCTGGTGAAATATTTTCAGATCAATTGCTGCAAATTGGAAACAGAAAGCTCCCAGTAAACTCAATTTCAGGACGTATACAACTGCCTGCTGAATTCTGTAATTTAGTAAAGTCCAAAAATGAATTTGTTGAAAAGGTATTTCCGACTATTCTAACCAATTATAAAAATCATAAATGGCTAAGTGAACGAGCGAGTCTGGCAGCCAAGAATAAAGACGTCCACGAAATTAACAATATTATTTTGACCAAGATTTGAGACCAGGCAGTCATTTACAAGTCAGTCGACACAGTTCTGGAACCAAATGAAGCTGCTAATTATCCATCTGAATTTTTTAATTCCCTGGATGTCCCAAGGGTTTACACCACACGTGCTACAACTAAAAATAGACATACCAATAATACTTTTACGAAATATTAACCCACCAAAGCTTTGCAATGGTACGCGACTTGCCGCAAAAAACAATGGAAAACGAAATAGAGGCAACAATCTTGACAGAGCCTTTGAGGGTGAGTTTGTTTTTATTCCTCGCATTCCCATGATTCCAACGGATCTGCCTTTTCAATTTAAAAGATTGTAATTTCCAATTCGATTAGCGTTAACAATCACCATCAACAAAGCTCAAGGGCAATCATTAGAATCATGAGGTATAACTAAAAAAAAACTAAAAAAAAGATAAAAATTAAAAACTAAAAAGAAAGACCAATTCAAAAACAAATGTATTACACACCGGGACACCGGGACACAAATGACGACCGGGACACAAGGAATGGTCGATTAGCAATCACCATCAACAAAGCTCAAGGGCAATCATTAGAATCATGAGGTATAGATCTGAATACGGATTGTTTTCCCATAGACAATTATATTTTGCATGTTCGAGAGTCGGCAAGTATATAGATATATATATATATATATATATATATATATATATATATATATATATATATGTGTGTGTGTGTCTGTCGAGTGACGTCATGTTTGTGTGTTGACTGACGTCATGTTTGTCGACTGACGAAATTACAGACCGGGACATTGGGACACAAATGACGACCGGGACACTGGGACATAGGGAATATAAATGACGACCGGGACACTCAAAGAGAAAGCGACCGGGACACAAGGAATGTTCGATTAGCAATCACTATCACCAAAGCACCGGGACATAAATGACGACCGGGACACACGGAATATAAATGACGACCGAAATACTGAAAGAGAAATTACAGACCGGGACACCGGAACACAAATGACGACCGGGACAAAAATGACGACCGGGACACCAGAAAGCTAAAAAACTTTAAAAAAGTAAAAAAATAAAAACTAAAAAAGAAAAAAACTAAAAAAGCTAAATTTTATTAAGTTTATTTTGTAAAAACTACAAAATAAACTAAAAGGAAAAGAAAACTAAAAACTAATAAAAAAACTAAAAAAACTAAAAACGGAAAAAGAAAAAAAACTAAAAAAAGGTAAAAAACTGAAAAATAAAGGAGAAAAAGAAAACTAAAAGCCGTGACACAGGGAAAATAAATGACGATCGGGACACTCAAAGAGAAATTACAGACCAGGACACCGGGACACAAATGACGACCGGGACACAGGGAATATAAATGACGACCGGGACGCTCAAAGAGAAATTACAGACTGGGACACTGGGACACAAATGACGACCGGGATGCTGGGAATATAAATGACGACCGGGACATTACTACAACGGGGATGCCGGGGGCACAGGGGGATATATAAATAACGACGGGGACACAGAGTATGTTCGATTAGCAATCACCATCAATAAAGCTCAAGGGCAATCATTAGAATACTGAGGTATAGATCTGAATACGGATTGTTTTTCCAATGGACAATTTTATGTTGCATGTTCAAGAGTCGGTAAACCTGACAATCTATTTATATGCAGAGCCAATGGGACATAGAAGGATGTTGTATATTCGCAAATTTTACATAGTTAAAACGTATATATATATATATATATATATATATATATATATATATATATATATATATATATATATATATATATATATATATATATATATAACGAAAAGAGAAATCTTTTTTCTTTTATCTATATTCACAGGTGGGACACAGGGACACAACTACAATGGCGCGTAACTAATGTGGAACGTAACGACTTACGTGCGTGGGGGGGCGCGAAGCGCCCCCACCAACTAGGTGTATGGGTGGCCCGAAGCGCCACCCCAACAACTAGTATATATATATATATATATATATATTTATATATGCTGTTGTATTATATATATATATATATATATATATATATATATATATATATATATATATATATATATATATATATATATATATATATATATATATATATATATATATATATATATATATATATATATATATATATATATATATATATATATATATATATATATATATATATATATATATATATATATATATATATATATATATATATATATATATATATATATATATATGCTGTTGGGGTGGCGCGAAGCACAACCCCAATAATAATGAAAAAAAAAGAGAGACAGAGGGAGAAAAGGAAGACTGTTTTCCTAAATTAGTGATTAATATAGACCAGCACTTTAATGAGGCCTTAACCCTACTCATCCATACACTCACATAGGTCAAACAGCATAGCCATGCACAATCAACCATAAAGAATAATCCATGGACAGGCAGTCATGTCGTCAATAAGTATAAGTCGTCATTTACCAAACAATAGAAACAATAGAAACAATACTCTAATGATTGCCCTTGAGCTTTGTTTATGGTGATTGCTAATCGAACATTCCCTGTGTTCCTGTCGTCATTTATATATCCCACTTTGCCCCCTGGCGTCCTCGTTGTTGTTGTTTCCCTGTGTCCCGGTCGTCATTTGTGTCCCGGTGTCCCAGTTACGCGCCATATTAGTTACGTGCCATTGTAGTTGTGCCCTTGTGATCCAGCTGTGAATATAGATAGATATATATATATATTTTTAACTTCGTAAAACTTGCGAATGTACAGCATTCTTGGCTGTCCCATTGTCTGTGCATATAAATAGATTGTCAGGTTTACCGACTCTTGAACATGCAACTTATAATTGTCCATGGGAAAAACAATCTGTATTCAGATCTATACCTCGTTATTCTAATGATTGGCCTTGAGCTTTGTTGATGGTGATTGCTAATCGAACGTTCCCTGTGTCCCTGTCGTCATTTATATATCCCCCTGCGCCCGGGGTCCCCGTTGTTGTTGTTTCCCTGTGTCTCGGTCGTCATTTTTGTCCCGGTCGTCATTTGTGTTCCGGTGTCCCGGTCTGTAATTTCTTTTTGAGTGTCCTTGTCGTCATTTACACTCCCTGTGTCAGACTCTGATGGAGACTGACAGCAGCTCCGAGGATTTAAACCAAAATTCTTCAGGATTCGACTATATTCCCAGTAGTGACGAAGAAGCGGAGCCACCTCAACTGGTATCAAAGAACTCTGAACCAAAACCCAAAGTTGTTCAGTCCGTTTCGAAGGACTTATCTCAGCAACCAGTTTATCCCCCTCTTTTCAACACCCCCCCCCAACCAAAAAAAAAACCTTGAAAACGTCTGTACACTTCCAAATAATTATTACTATATGTAAGCACTGGTCAAAGCTTGTAATTTGTATCCCTCCCACGGGGACTGTGGGAGAGTAAGTCGTCCCTAAGCGACTTATTAACGACCAAAGGAGGGCCTAGGTGCCCTCAAATGTTTTTGGTCACTTCAAAAGGGCACTAGA